>NC_081409.1:0-2500 GCF_030272615.1 Cryptomeria japonica
GTGATGCTTCTAGTGCCCAACCGGACTCTGCTCGACCGGATTCTGTTCATCCTGATGCTGCTCTACCGAAAGTTCCTCCCGAGAACTTTCCACCCGCGATCTCTTCGCTCGTGCACACGGCGTTTAAAGATTTCAAACGTCGGCATCTTCTTGCAGATCGTTCTTCCGACTTCTTGCGAAAGCTCAAAGCTTTTTCTGATGCCGGCGCTCTTCCTAAAAGTCTGCAGGTGAAGCCGCCTAAAATCTCTGTCAACGATGCCGAAGGTAACTCGTTTCTCGCTGCGGAACTCCAAACAATTCAAGCGGATGCAAACCAAAGATTTCTTGGCGTATATATCTCCGCAATGGAGAAGGCTGCTGCGAATCATTCTAAAGCCATCGGAGATATGGCTGCCTCCTTCGCAACCACATTGGCTTCCACCATTGCTTCAGTTAAAAACCAACCTTACGTTGGTTCTTTCTCTATTCCAGCGGACGCCTGGCTCACCTCTGCACAAGCATCGTTTGATGCTCTCTGCAACAACTTTGTCTGCGAGAAGGCACTCAAGAAGACTGCTCGGGATGCCGCGGCTACCGTCAACCAAGACGCTCGGGAGAACGCCATGACTGAAGCTGACCAACTTCCAATTGAGAAGTCTGTGGCGGAGCTCATCAATGAACAGCTGAATATTAAGTTTGGCGTCTTGCAAAAGAAATTGGATGCGCTCACTTCAAACGCTCCAGCTCCAGCCTCGGCCCCTTTGAAATCTGCGCTGCGGTCGAAGACCAAGCAGCGTCTTCAATCAGCGACCTCGCCACCTCTCCGATCGCAGCGTCATCAACCGGCGGCTCTTCACTCGGGCCCCCCGCCACCTCTCCGACCGCATTCCTCCAAGGCACCCCGACGCTCGCCCGCTGCTTGCTCGCCCTCCGCGCAGCCTCTAGACCGCGCTCCACCCGATGGCAGGCCCTCCTTCACGCAACCCGCTTCTCAGTCAAAAAACGCGCCCAGCTCGAGGAAAAAAGCACGGAACCGCACTTCGCCTGTCTCTGGGCCATCGTCCTCAAAGCACGGGTTCGTCCATCCTCGGCAACGCTCTGTTCGATTTGCAGAGCCGCCTGCATTCTCCGAACCAAACGCCTCCTGCGCACCTGCTCGTGGACGATCCCCTGCACGCAATCGGTCCCCCGCACGCAATCCAAGCCATTCTCTTGGCTTCCCCCGAGGACGGAGCAGGAGCAGAGATCCGTCAACATCTCATGCCCGCGGCTTCACGCGCGGGTACGCTTCCGTCTGAGCAAGTGGAGCGCAGTTCTCGACCCCGCCACCTTTTCTCTTGTGTTGTTTTCGAGAAAGAGCCCGTCGCAGGTTGACAATCGGATCTCAAATTTGGCGATCCACAACCTCTCTTCACGAACTCTCAGTTACAATGAAAGGCGTGTGCTCGGGCTGGGTCTTAAATTTATTCCTCGCCCTCGGTCGATGACTGCTCTCCGTATCTCCGAAGAGTTTCATGCCTTTGCGCGGCTCTTCCGTTTGAGATGTTTTTTCGGGCCAGAAAAAGACATTCCTATGTTCTCTCCAGATATGCAGATTATCCGTCATTACGCAGGAGGTTTCTCTGAAAAATTCCGCCTGCCGAATCCAAATTGGATTCCGCCCACTCTCAATTCAGATCTGGAGCGTATTTTGATGCTTGGCAAACAGATGTTAAATCAACATCTTTCCTCTGCCACTTTCGTTGATCGTCCTATGCTGCCTTTGCGGCTGTTGTCAGCTCTGAGGAACCTGCGCAGAGATGACTCGATCATCTTCAAGCCAGCGGACAAAAACTTAGGATTGGTCATTGTTGACAAATCTTGGTACCTGCAGGAAGGACTCCGACAGCTCTCGGATCCCTTGGTCTACACCAAAGTCTCAGCCGTGCCTTGGGAAGAGATCTTCCAAAATCTCTCTGCCATCATTCGCAGGTTCGGATCAATTTTAAAAGGTGTCAGACCTTTTCTTCTGAGCATCTCGCCTTCCAACGCACTTGCCTGTGCCTTCTACCTGCTGCCGAAGATTCACAAGCCCGTACTCACAGGCAGACCCATCTGCTCTTATTCTGGGTACATTTTAGAACCCGCTTCTCGCGTTCTTCACCATCTTCTGCTGCCGATCTTGCTTGAGCAACCAAATCATTTGACTGACTCCCTCAGTCTCCTGCGTGATCTTAAGGATCGCTGTCTTCCACGCGATTGCCTTCTTTTCACCTTTGACGTGGAATCACTCTACCCGAGTATTCCCACATCTGCAGGCCTTTTTGCTCTCAAAGCTCTTGTTACCAGATTTTTTGCTCAACGCCACATCAACTTGCAACTTGTTGATTTGATTCTCAGCCTGGCTAAGTTGGTTCTTCAATTCCATTTTTTGGAATTCGATGGCGTCTTCTATAAGCAGATTCGAGGAACCGCAATGGGAAGTAATTTTGCAGTGGCCTATGCTTGCTTATTTTTATGCCACTTAGAAGAATCTTTGTTT
>NC_081409.1:5000-7500 GCF_030272615.1 Cryptomeria japonica
CAAACCCCAAACCCTAAACCCTAAACCCTAAACCCTAAACCCCTAAATTTTTTAAACTCCTAAAACCTAAACCCTAAACCCTAAACCCTAAACCCTAAACCCTAAACCCCAAACCCCAAACCCCAAACCCCAAACCCCAAACCCCAAACCCTAAACCCTAAACTTTTTCGGCTTTGCCAAAAAGTCCCCGTGCTTCGCCATATTCCTCACCCGAGAATCTGTTGGCGTAATCCCAGATGACTTGGCTCCTTCTTAATGAGAAGCAGATTCTTCTCACATAGACCTTTGCCTAATAATTAAAAATTTAATAATTAAACTATTACCTTTTATTAATAATTAATAATATCTTATTATTAATTATTAATATAATAGTTTATTTATTAGTTTTTTGATTACTCTTCATAATTATTAAATATTGATTACTTATTAATAGTTATTTTTAACTATTAATTTTTAATTAATATTCAAATAATTATTATTTTTTGACACTTGTCTTTATAAGACCTCTTGTCTTTTTTAGACATTTTTCAAAAAATACATTAGGCATAAAAGCATGTTGTAACTTGTAACTTGTATTATTCTGAATTCTTGTAGACATTTTAGTTTTTCGAGGTTGATATTAAAAGAAGTGGATTTGTCTCCATCTTCTATAAATCACCTCCTTCATGTATCTTTCATTTTGAGTTCAACTGATGGGGGGTAATCTTCCCCGAAACTAGTTTTGAACAGACTTATGAATTTTATGTGTTGATTTTACTATCTTGTCTACATTCTTCTCTCTTGCACCTGGATTTCTTCCTTCGCAGCCAGTGATCCTTAAAATTTTTTAACCCTAAATTTTTACTTCTCCATCACGATGGCCCCTGGAAGATCTCCAGCTTCTTCTCCTCCCTCCTCCGCTTCCCTACCTGCAGCTCATGTTGGTGCTCGGCTTACTCGGTCTCGTGCAGCCTCTGCACTTCCCTCTGCTTCTGCTGATCCTTCTGGTGATGCCTTGAGTGGCATTCAGCAACAACTGCAGACTTTGACAGACCTGCTCGCCCGCGAACAATCTGCTCGCTTGCACTACCAAAACAACATTGACTGCAACTTGGATGAAATACGACGTTCTCTCTGGGGTTTTTCTGATTCCTCTGCAGACACGACGGCTCCTCTCAGCTCGGCCTGTGGTGCAGCTCCTCCAGCAACTCAACCAGCTCCCGTCAGCGAGGTTCATCCCGCTCCTGGTGTTGAGGCTCCTTCTGTTCCTGGAGTTGAGGCCCCCGCTCTTGTCTCAGAGGCTCCCGCCCATATTCCTTCTGGTGATGCCTCCAATGCTCATATTCCTTCTGGTGGTGCCTCTAATGCTCATCCAGAATGTGCTAGACCAGACTCTATTCGTCCTGATGCTGCTCTTCCGGAAGTTCCTCCCGAGAACTATCCCCATGCGATCTCTTCGCTTGTTCACACGGCGTTTAAAGATTTCAAACGTCGGCATCAGCTTGCGGATCGATCCTCTGAGTTCTTGCGAAAACTCAAAGTCTTTTCCGATGCGGGTACTCTTCCGAAAAGTCTGCATTTGAAGCCGCCTAAAATCTCTGTCAACGATGCGGAAGGGAATTCTTTTCTTGCAGCGGAGCTTGAAGGAATCCAAGCCGACACAAATCAAAGGTTTCTTGGCGCTTATATCTCAGCAATGGAGAAAGCTTCTACGAACCATTCTAAGGCCATTGGAGATATGGCTGCATCCTTCGCAACCACTCTGGCCTCCACCATCGCTGCAGTTAAAAACCAACCATACATTGGTTCTTTCTCTATCCCCGCGGACTCTTGGCTCACCTCCGCGCAAGCATCTTTTGATGCTCTTTGTAACAACTTTGTCTGCGAAAAGGCTCTAAAGAAGTCCGCTCGTGATGCAGCCGCTACCGTCAACCAAAACGCTCGTGAAAACGCCATGGCGGAAGCTGATCAACTTCCAACCGAGAAGTCTGTCGCGGAGCTCATCAATGAACAGTTAAACTTAAAGTTTAACGCCCTGCAGAAGAAATTGGATGCGCTCTCCTCCAGCGCTGCGGCGGCTCCCTTGAAGTCTGCGCTGCGGTCGAAGACCAAGCAGCGTCCCCTCTCGGATGCTCTTCCCTCGGCTGTTGGCGATCAACCTCAAGCGCCACCTCCTCGACGCTTGCCCGCTCCTCGGCGCTCGCCCGCTACTCCTCAACGTCCGTTTGCTCCTCGACGTTCGCGAGCTTCTCGCTCGCCCTCTGCTCGGACTCCGGAAGGCGCTCCATCCAATCACGAGCCTTCTTCCAATCACGGGCCTTCTTCCAACGCCCGACCTACTCCTCGGCCAAAAAACGGACCCAGCCCGGGAAGGAAAGCTCGGAACCGCATTTCGCCTGTCTCTGGGCCATTACTCTCAACGCCGAAGTCCGTCCGTCCTCCGCAACGCTCTGTTCGATTTGCCGAACCTCCTGTATCCTCCGGACCAAGCGCTTCCTTCGGTCCTGTTCGTGGTCGATCT